>NC_035436.2:99347245-99347729 GCF_002127325.2 Helianthus annuus | reverse complement strand
ACTGTCTATATAAATAAAAGATTTTCACCATTCATATCTCCACGGTCTATATGGAGGTATGTTGGCTACCTGGTCGGGGGTTAAGGGAACGGTTTTGGTAAAGGTCCTTGCCCTTGTTCAGCGTTTAGAGGTCCTGCTTGGGACCTGGGTCAAATTTAAGTAGGATCTCCTTCAATGCCCATAGGTATTGGATGGCGGGGATCCAAACTCTTTGACCCCCTCATAAGTTAACTACTAATTAATACTATAACCCGGCTATTTAGGACTGTATCCCTGCTGACTCAGACTACTTAGCCGAGGGTAACGTCACCGCCAGAAGCGGGGCCTACCATAATTTGCATTAATAACTTAATTCATTATCTTTCAATAATCCGACCCTTTAGGATTGTATCCTTGCTGACTCAAACTACTGGGTTGAGGGTAACGTCGCCTTCAAAAGAGGGGCCTACTACAAATAACCTACGAGTGAAATCTGCGAAAAATA